>NC_079220.1:53579755-53597255 GCF_029633865.1 Lampris incognitus | reverse complement strand
GGACACGTATTAGTTGCCACTGGGGCCGCAATCCCGTCTTCTGGCCACTGGGGGCGCAAGAAAAAGGGCGGACAGCGTCATGGTGGCAGCAGTCCTGCAACCAACACAGTAGATGAATGCGGGAGGTGCGGCAAGACGCAGCACACCGATGAGCGGAAGTGTCCTGCAATGAACAGGAAGTGCAACAAGTGTCATAAAAAGGGACACTGGGAGCGTATATGTCACTCTACAGCGGTGAGAGACGTCACTGAAGAGGTTAAACAGCTGTACTTTCTGGGAGAAGCTGGCAAAGACAGCAGTCAGGAACATTCGCTCCGCCATCTTTGTTCAACATTTTTGACATTCTATTGCGTCATGACCGCGGTCATGACAGACCTAGTAGGCTACAGGGCGCCCCTAGCGGCATCTGTGAGATACGTGTCAATGAACACGTATAAGTGACTCGCAGAAGCGTGTCCATACACACGTAAAGAGGAGGCCACGGGTCTGAATTTAACACAACGCAAATAATGTTCAAAGCGAGAAACAATCTACTGCCCAGTGATACACAGAAAACATTCTCAGCTAGGGAGGGAGGGAGGGGAGGGGAGGGGGGGGAGATAATTTGAGAGGGGAGAGGAAATGATGCGTTGGTCCAACTTTGAAGAGCACGGGGCATTTCAGTCTGTGGGGTAGAAGTGCAGAACAGTGTGAGCATGGCACAACGTACAGACACTACGCAGTGCAACAAGACGTACAAAGGACTGATTATCCAGAGATAGAGGCCTGACCAAGAGGCGCTCGTTAAGTTGTGCTTATCTCTAATCACGTTGTGTTACTTCTCCCCCCCCCCCCCTCTTCATTTTCCTTTCGACGACACCGAGTGGCTATTTGGGTGGCGCGTAGCACGGAAACCTGTTCGTTCTTGCCACATGATGTACGCTAGGATGTGCTTCCCCTATCTCGGGTGGTCCTGCCGTGTGTGTTGTTTCTCTCATTGTGTGCAGCGGTTGAGTTTGTATCGTGCCGCACAACTTGCGCCGAATCTGAACTCCTGTGGGAATTGAGTTTGTGTTGTATAGTAGCTGAGGTAACTTGGGAGGAGGTGAGAAGGGACGCGGCGGTGCTGCGGTTAGCGCGGTCGCCTCACAGCAAGAGGGCCCTGGGTTCGAGCCCCGGGGTTGCCCAACCTTGGGGGTCGTCCCGGGTCGTCCTCTGTGTGGAGTTTGCATGTTCTCCCCGTGTCTGTGTGGGTTTCCTCCGGGAGCTCAAAGACATGTAGGTCAGGTGGATCGGCTGTGCTAAATTGTCCCTATTAGTGTGTGTGGGGTGGGGGCCCTGTGTGATGGACTGGCGGCCTGTCCAGGGTGTCTCCCCGCCTGCCACCCAATGCCTGCTGGGATAGGCTCCAGCAACCCCCGTGACCCTGAGAGCAGGGTAAGCGGTTGGGATAATGGATGGATGGAGGGTAGGTGAGGGAAAAAGAAGTGTGTACTTCCTGCTACTCCTTTTCCAACATGTACCGGATGATCCGATGCATACGGAGAGGTGCTCGCTGAGTTTGATGTGTGGATTTGTGGGTCACTTCAGATCATTGGCAATGGCTTATCTGTATGTTGTGGTGGACACGTATTGGGGACAGAATTCAACCCAGGAACTAAGGGTTACGTCATGGTTGCCCTGGCAGGTTAACGCAGGGTTAAGTTATGGTTGTCCAGCCAGTTTTCTGGTTATTCTTGCCACCTCCGCTCAGTCGAGCTGTGGTTTGGTTGCTCTCTGATTTACCGTGGATTAAAGAAAGTTGCCTACACGGCTAAAGTGTGAACCTACGGTCTTCTCCGTTCCTTCGGCTCTACACTGGTGACCCCGACGTCGGTTTTCGGATAAGTTTTCTGAAACCACACACATTATGGCTACGAACGCCGTTGCAATTAAACTGCCGGAGTTTTGGGAGTCTTCCGCGGCTACATGGTTCGCGCAGGCTGAGGCACAGTTCGCGCTCAGAGACATAACAGCAGACGAGACCAGGTGCTACTACGTAGTGGCAGCGCTGGGGGGCGCTACGGCTTCCAGGATAAGCGGTTTCATAACCAACCCACCGGCCGATGGTAAATACGCCGCACTTAAACATCTCCTCCTTGAAACTTTTGAACTGTCAACAACGGAGAGAGCACGTCGCCTCTTCGCAATTCAGGGCTTGGGAGATGGCAAACCATCGGAGCTAATGAGCAGGATGTTAAACCTACTGGGTCAAGAAAAGCCATGTTTCCTGTTTATGGAGCTGTTTCTGCGCAACATGCCGCCCCACGTCCAGACTGCGCTCGCTAACTCCACCATCACTGATCCCCGTGAGCTGGCAAAGGAGGCTGACCGATTCTTCGTCGCTACACAACGTTCCTCCCATGCCGGGGTGCTGGCTCCTACCTTCACTGGCCCCCCGCCGACATCGCGGGCGTGGCCCGACGGTGGCGCCACAGCATCAGACCGCTACAAGCCCTCTGGACTCTGTATGTACCACGCTCGATTTGGTGCGAAAGCTAAACGGTGCCGTTCCCCCTGCAACTACAGGCCGACGGGAAACGAGAGGGCCAACACTCAGTAGTGGCCATGAGTGTTGGCGATACGAGCAGGCTACTCTTCATCCTCGACACCATCTCCGGTCGGCGATTTCTTTGTGACACGGGCGCACAGAGAAGCGTGCTCCCTGCTACTGACGTCGACATCATGGGCGGGGAGCGGGGCCCCCAGTTGGCGACGGCTGACGGCAGCCCTATCCACACCTACGGCGTGCGGTCTGTAGAACTGTGTTTTGGTGGACAACGTTTCACGTGGGAGTTCGTCATGGCCAATGTAACGCTTCCCCTCCTCGGAGCTGATTTTTTGTGCGCTTACGGTTTGCTAGTGGACATTCAGAACAGCCGTCTGGTCGATGCCTTAACCTTCTCCTCCTTCGCATGTACGCGGAGGGAAGCGGCCTATGCAGGTCTAGCCAACTCTCTCTCAGAGGCAGACAAGTTCACCCGCCTCCTCGCTGAGTTCCCTGACCTCACCCAGCCTACCTTCTCTGCACCCACCGCTAAGCATGGGGTGGAGCATCACATTGCTACGAAGGGGCCCCCGGTCTACGCCAGAGCCAGGCGTCTCGACCCCGCCAAACTCGCCATGCCAAGTCTGAGTTCGAGCACCTGGAACGCATGGGGATCATCCGCCGCTCTGACAGCCCGTGGGCGTCCCCACTCCACATCGTCGCTAAGCCTGATGGAGGTTGGCGCCCATGCGGGGACTACCGCCGACTAAATGACGCCACCACGCCTGACCGCTATCCTGTCCCGCATATCCAGGACTTTTCTGCAAACCTGTCTGGCAAATGCGTCTTCTCAAAAGTCGACCTGGTCCGTGGTTATCATCAAGTTCCCGTGCACCCCTCGGACATCCCCAAGACAGCGGTGACAACCCCATTCGGCCTATTTGAATTCCTACGAATGCCATTTGGACTCAAAAACGCGGCCCAGTCCTTTCAGCGGCTGATGGATTCAGTGCTCCGTGGCCTTCCTTTCATCTTCGTCTATTTGGACGACATACTCATCGCCAGCGCCTCCGAGGAAGAACACCTGTCCCATCTTCATGCCCTCTTCACACGCCTCAGCCAGCATGGGCTGATCGTCAACCCGGCGAAGTGCCGGTTCGGGCTGACAGCCATTGATTTCCTCGGGCACCGCATCACTGGGGACGGGGCAGTCCCCCTGCCCTCAAAGGTGGAAGCGGTGGCGGCCTTTCCGCGCCCCCAAACAGCTCGTGCGCTCAGGGAGTTCATCGGGATGGTGACATTCTACCACCGCTTCATTCCTCGAGCCGCCTTTATCATCCGGCCACTGTACGAGGCGCTGAAAGGCATGTCCCCCAACCAGGCGGTCGACTGGACAGCAGAGCGGGACCGTGCGTTCACCGAGACTAAAGCTGCGCTCTCCCAGGCTACCCTGCTAGCGCATCCTTCACCTACAGCGCCTATTTCCATAACCACGGATGCATCGGACTATGCTGTTGGTGCGGTTCACGAACAGTGGGTGGGGGGGGGCTTGGCAGCCTTTGGCCTTTTTCAGTCGCCAGCTTACACCCCGAGGGCGCAAGTATAGTACTTTTGACAGGGAACTCCTCGGTCTCTGGCTCGCCGTCCGGCATTTCCGTTTCCTGCTAGAGGGCCGCGAGTTTACTGCGTACGTGGACCACAAGCCCCTCACGTTTGCCATGTCCAAGACGGCCGAGCCATGGTCCGCTCGCCAGCAGCGACAACTCTCCTACATTTCGGAATTCACTACCGACATCCAGCACGTTGTTGGTAAGTCTAACCAGGTAGCTGACTGCCTCTCTAGGGCAGTGATTGGAGCGGTCCACCTAGGCCTTGACTATGCACAGATGGCTGCTGACCAGGCCACGGACCCGAGCATCCTCCGTCTCCGGGCCTCCGACACGGGGCTCCGCCTGCAGGACGTTCCTTTCAGCGACACAGGTGTCACCCTCCTGTGTGACGTCTCCACAGGACAGCCCAGGCCCATCGTCCCGCACAGCTGGAGACGCCCCGTATTTGAAGCTGTGCACGGCCTCTCTCATCCAGGCGGTAAGCCATCCGTGCGCCTGACCTCTGCTAAGTTTGTGTGGGAGGGACTTAAGAGAGACGTGAAAGCGTGGGCCGACTCGTGTGTTGCCTGTCAGCGGGCTAAGATACACCGCCACATTAAGGCGCCCCTGGAACGCTTCGCAGTGCCGGAGAGACGATTTGACCATGTCCATGTCGACCTGGTTGGTCCCCTACCCCCCTCCCATGGGTTCACCTACCTCTTCACTGTGGTGGACAGGACTACGCGCTGGCCTGAAGCTGTTCCCCTGGCATCCACGACGTCTGCTGATGTGGCCCGGGCTTTTATTGGGTCGTGGGTCTCACGTTTCGGTACGCCTTCCGACCTTTCATCTGACCGCGGGCCACAGTTTACCTCAGAGCTATGGAATGCTGTGGGTGAGGCTCTGGGCGTCAAGCTTCATCGCACTACCGCCTACCACCCTCAGGCGAACGGCCTATGTGAGCGCTTCCACCGGTCCATGAAGGCTGCGCTTCGGGCTACTCTCAAGGACTGCAACTGGGTCGACAAGCTCCCATGGGTCATGCTGGGCCTGCGGACCGCCCCGAAGGAAGACCTACAAGCCTCCTCTGCGGAGCTGGTGTACGGCACGCCGCTGCGAGTCCCAGGCGATTTCATGCCCAATGCAACGCGTCCCTGGTCAGCTGTGGACCAACGAGCCTCCTTGCTGGACGGGGTCAGAGCTTTCACACCCGTCCCTACCGCCCAACACGGCGCGCCGGTGTCCCAGGTGCCCCCAGGTCTGCAGTCAGCGGACTACGTGTTCATCCGTCACGACGCACACCGCCCCCCTCTGCAACCCCCTTATGACGGCCCCTTCCGCGTCCTGGAACGGGGAACTAAGCACCTGGTGGTGGATTTTGGGGGCACGGCCGAGCATGTTTCAGTGGACCGAGTTAAACCCGCACACCTGGACTTGACGCAGCCGTTGGAGTTAGCCCAACCTCCTCGTCGCGGTCGTCCCCCGGCTCCGCCTCCTCCCCCCGTGGAGGCCCGAGCTGCCTCTTCTGCTCCTCAGGCCGACCTCCACAGGCCCGCGTCAATGCCTCCCACAGACACTCCGGCCCCTGTTACCCGGAGCCGCCGCGGACGGTCTATCGTCCCCCCGTGCCTGCCTGACTTCGATTACTAGGGCGAATTCTGGGGGGGCTCATGTGGTGGACACGTATTGGGGACAGAATTCAACCCAGGAACTAAGGGTTAAGTCATGGTTGCCCTGGCAGGTTAACGCAGGGTTAAGTTATGGTTGTCCAGCCAGTTTTCTGGTTATTCTTGCCACCTCCGCTGAGTCGAGCTGTGGGTTTTGTTTGTCTCGCTGATTTACCGTGGATTAAAGAAAGTTGCCTACACGGCTAAAGTGTGAACCTACGGTCTTCTCCGTTACTTCGGCTCTACAATGTCATATCCTGCTTATTTACATGTTGGAAATAAATCATCATCATCATCCTCATCCTCATCATCATATGAAGACGTTTAGAGAAGAAACACTTGATGATGGCGGGGAACCGAAGAGACGCGTCGTCTAATCCAGTGACTCCTGGTTGCTGCCTCGAGGACAGCCTCATTAGGCATCACATGGCAAGCTGCTGTGATGGAGGGAGTTGACCCCCCCGCCCCCCCCCCCCTTTACTACAGAAGCCAAGAAATCTCACACACTTTCATGGCGTATCCGTTTGTAAATGAATAACGCAGCACGCCACAAGCCCGAGATCATACAGAGCACGTGCCACGGAGATGACACTGACCAGACAGCTCTCAAGCCACACGGCTGTCCAAAGCGATCCGAGCCCCATCAGCTCCGCAACCAGCCGACTCCACCCAAACGTCAGTCAACACAAGACCGCATCCCCGCGAAACCCTTCCAGTGCCTTGTTGGGGGTCATGCCCTGTTGACGCTCTGAGGGCAAAAGGGGGAGGGGGTGCAGCGCAGTATTAGGGAGGCTTCACCAAGGTTGTGTTCATTAAGCACAAGTTGGTTCAACAAACAGTGATGATGCCACGTGTCAGACGGACAGGTGGCTCGCCACAGACCGCCTCGGCAAAGTCTGGATCACCGGACTTGATGGTGTACATCAGATAAGAGAACACGTTGGGCCGGTCTGAAACGGAAATGAGCCTGAACCTCATGCACTCTCCGACCAGGCCCAGGCCCCAAGGGGCAGCTCCTGCCACTCACAAATAAATCTCGAGGAATGTTTTTTTTATATCACGCCAAATTGAAATGGGCCAGCCTTCCAGGAGAGAAAAACATACGGCTGTTGGATCCTCGTCACATCCCACAAAGCCGATCCTTGCAGGAACAGTGCGCAGCCTGTTCTTTGCTGCGCGTCCCTTCTCTGTCACTTGAAAATGGCGGCGGCAAGTTCTTCAGGAAACGCTGAACACTGCCCAGTTCTCTCACCCTCTCTCTTAATACCTCACCCCCCCCCCCGCCTATCAATCATTCTTTCTCATTCCGTGCACCTACCCTTTTACGTGCTCACCAACGACACCTGCGTTCTGCAAAAAAAACGTGCAAAGTTGCACGAATCACCCCATTTTTATTCTGCACCTCTAAGCGGTGCAGTAGACCTCAGCAGCACGCGAGGCTTATCCCTAGCGCGCCCTCAAAAGCTGCCAACATGTCAGCTGCGCTACCAGCATGGGGCGCTATTGCAGTATCTACCGGAGTATCCTGCAGTATACTGAGCCTGAAGTTGCTGTTTGACCCCCGCCGCAGCTCCACCCACACACTGCCCCCGTCGTTTGCTGCAACGGGAGAGCTCGAGTGGTCTTAACGGTGAAGGACTGTTGCCCGGGGTACGTGCGTGTGTGTGCGTGTGTGTGCGTGTGTGTGTGTGTCATGGCAGAGCAGTAACCACAAGGTAGCAGCAGAACACAGAAAGTGTGCCCTGGTCTCCCATCACGCCCTGATCAGCGTCATCTACCTCCAAGCTCCCGTCTCCAGGGACCTGAAATGGACCCTACCACACAAACAAACAGAGCGGGGGGGTGGGGTGGGGGGGGCGTTAGAAAGAAATAGATTCAGCATTTCATCTAAGATGGGACATGTTTCATCGACCCGCTCACTCAGGGCCGGCTCACTGCAGCAGCAAATGATAAAGTGCAGCATTTATGTGGCCTGTGAGCGAACCGCCGAGGATCAGAAGTGGACCAAACCTCCTCCTCCTCCTCCTCGTGCCCCCAATATCGCCGTGAGTCTGAGACCTACCGTTCTGGTTGCTCGTCCAGTCAGTATTGCTCTGGAAAGGTTGTCATGGGGGAGGAGGTGACGATATGTGGACCCCGTCTCTCTAGCACGCCCAGACCCCCCCCCCCGTTCGGAAGTAGCTCATCTATCTTTTACTTCTGCAGCTTTACAGGGAAAAGCTGGTTTAGTACACGTACACTTCTAACCATTATAATCTGATTTCTGCTGCACTCGTGGGGATTTTGATGTCCACACTAACAGTGAGTGAGTGAGTGAGTGAGTGAGTGAGTGAGTGAGTGAGTGAGTGAGTGAGTGAGTGAGTGAGTGAGTGAGTGAGTGGGGGTGAGAGTGAGTGAGTGAGTGAGAGTGAGTGAGTGAGAGTGAGTGGGAGAGAGAGAGAGAGAGTGAGTGAGTGAGTGAGAGTGAGTGAGTGAGTGAGTGAGTGAGTGAGTGAGTGAGTGAGTGAGTGAGTGAGTGAGTGGGAGAGAGAGAGAGTGAGTGAGTGAGTGAGAGTGAGTGAGTGAGTGAGTGAGTGAGTGAGTGAGTGAGTGAGTGAGTGAGTGAGTGAGTGAGTGAGTGAGTGAGGTGAGTGAGTGAGTGAGAGTGAGTGGGAGAGAGAGAGTGAGTGGGAGAGAGAGTGAGTGAGTGAGAGTGAGTGGGAGAGAGAGAGTGAGTGAGTGAGAGTGAGTGGGAGAGAGAGAGTGAGTGAGTGAGATCGAGTGAGAGTGAGTGGTAGAGAGAGAGTGAGTGGTAGAGAGAGAGTGAGTGAGAGAGAGTGAGTGAGAGTGAGTGAGAGTGAGTGAGAGAGTAAGTCAGTAAGTGAGTAAGTAAATATATTTACAGTAAAGGTTTATATATGTATGTACAGCATATGCTTATGTAAAGTATATATATATATATATATATATATACATGTATCTACATATATATATACTAGTAGTATTAGTAGTACATATATACATATATGTACACATTTAAATACAGTACACAGTAGTACAAGTAGTACTAGCAGAACTAGTAGTAGTAGTATATACATACATGTACCTATATGTATATATATGTACATATATACATGTATATATGTACATATATATATACGTATACACAGTACACAGTAGTACTAGTAGTACTAGTAGTACATATATACATATATAGTAGCTAGCTTTATTGACAGCTGATCATTGCTTATGGCATGAAACAGGCTGGTATTGATATGTGTGTGTGTGTATGTGCGTGTGCATGTGTGCGCATGTGTGCGTGCGTGTGCGCGTGCGTGCCAGTGGGCCAGGCCAGTGAGCGAGCGGAGTCGGGTGAGAGCTGGGAGGAGGTATCACATGTCACCGCTGGGCCATGCCGTCAGTCTGCTGTAAGGGAAGTAAGCGGCACTTCCTTCTTCCTACGCACACCGACTCCACGCAGAACCGGTTCACACAGGGCGCCAGCGGCGATGAGCGGGACCGGAACCCCGGACCCGGCTCGTCCCACATGATCCTCTCCTCGGCTTGACGGGGTCCGAGGGCGTCGCGTAATGTCACCGGGTTCAAACAGGCGCTCCCAGAAGAACGACCCACGACCGACCCCCGCTCGCCGCGGCTGACTGACGGCTCCGCCGGAGGAGCGCTGCCCTTTTCTGCCGCGCACAGCAATGGCTGCCGCGGGGATGGGCGAGAGGAGGTGCCGCTAAGTCTCGCTTCGCGTTTTCGGGGCTCGTCGGGGGGAAAAGCCGGACACGGAGGCACGATGAAGAAGCAGTTTAACCGCATGCGACAACTCGCCAACCAGACAGTCGGAAGGTAAGCGCAGCGCAGCGAAGCGCAGCGGCGAAGGAAAGTTGGCCCCAAACTTTTCTTTCGCGTCGCCGCTTTTCCCTTGATGACGTCACGCGGGTCAACTTTACCCTTCCACGGCGCTTTACTCGCGGTTCGGCCGTGCTGGACTAGTCTAGTCTAGTCTAGTCTAAGTCATCTCCAGAGACCACTCCTTCACTAATCTTTGCAGACCCGCCCGCGCTCCCGCCCGTGGGTGGGTGGGGGTGGGGTGACGAAAGGGAAAGGGACACGTATTTTACCATTACCTGTTACGCGGCGTCGTCAGCGGCGCGTGGAGGCAACAGAGCAAATAGAAAGTAACAGAACGGAACCTCTTGCGCCATCTTTCCTAAATGGAGGAGTGCAAAGAGTAACGCCACACAACTGACCACAACTCCTTGTTGAAACTGTAAAGGCTACACACACGCTGAAGGGAAGGAAGACACACACGCACACGCAAGCACACGCACGCATACGCACAGGACCCCCTCACCGACTTTATTCATCCCCCAGCACTTAACCGTAATCTTAACCATCAGAGCTAAACGCCCTACCTTAATCCAATCCTAATTGACCTTTGACCCGAACTCTTAACCCAGGTCCTAACCATAAAATATAGCCCCCTTGAAAAACATAAGGATGAGGACAAATGTCCTCGCTTTGCAAAAAAAATGTCCTCATGCTTTAAAAACTCAAATTAACCCTCATAATTATAGCCCCCCCCGGGTCCTGGGTCCGAGCCCCTGTCCCAGTGTGGACTGGGGCTTTTCTCAGACTCCCACCACCGGTGTCCTCTGTCAACAACCGAAGGGGTCTCATCAGAACTACCCCCCCCCCGGCTGAAGCGGCGTGAGAAGAGCGTGCCGCGGACTTGTTGTGTTGCGGGTTTGTCTTTGCAGCGCTGCTGCACAACAGCTCGCTCCGTGCCTCAGGCGGGCGGTGCCAAGTGACAGGCCGGGAATTCCTCCGAGTTGAGCAACCTGGGAGCGGGCAGGCAGCTCGACGGCCCCGAATTCCTCTGGTCCTGCCTGCAGCGCCGCAGGACTGAAACAAAGGGGGGAGTGGGGGGGCTTACCAAACTGTTGGCTGGGCTCTTTAAGAGGAGGACGTTGGTTTCAATGACCGGTAAAGTTTGTATTTTTGACAGATAAGCCAACGAGCCGCTCTTTCTCTCAGCTTCTGCAGCTCACGGGTACGGTAATGCCCACGGGGCCCTACTGCCCCCCCCCAAAAAAATGGTCATACCGCGATTTAGCCAGCCATGTCACGTGTTATGTGCAGCGTTTTGGCTTCGGACTTGGCCAGAAGTCCTTCACTCTGCCCCGAAGAACACGCTTCCACTGGCGGGGAGGTGCGGCTCAGATGGCGTTCTGGGGAAAGATTGCTGACACGGCACGACTTTTATCCGAGTCACAATCCCAACAAATCTGCCAATTGACCCCCCACCCCACCCCACCCACTCGGACCCCATCGTCCCCCCTCTGCCCCAGCATTTGATGATGTGGTTATCTATCTGGCTCAGGAAAGGCCGGGCGGGGGGAGTTTGGTGGAGTAAGCGTTTCCATGATTGTTGACAGAGATAAAACGGTGAGCTGGATACGTAACACAGCCGCCCCGGTGCAACTAAAAATGGATAATAAATCCAGTTTAGCCCCCTAGCTAACGGGTCCGACCCTCTAGCCGAGCGGTTAGCGATGTCGCCTTGTGGCGCAGCACACCCCGTATCGAATCCCGCACCGGGCAAGAAAATAACCGGTTACATTGGTGGCAGCGGTGGGATCCGGAAGTGCGCAGATCCTCAGAAGTCTCTTCGGAGCGCGGGAATAACAAAGGGCGAGGGCGCACTTCCGGGAGAGGGTGACGACTGTAAACTACTAATAAGACACGTTAGCCCCCTAGCTAATGGGTCCGAGCCTTTAGCCGAGCGGTTAGTGACGTCGCCTTGTGACGCAGTACACCCCGTATCGAATCCCGCACCGGGCAAGAAACTAACCGGCCACCACGAGCAGTGTGTGGCGTCGTTCATCTGCTTTCAAAACCCTGCGGCAGAAAGCAGCGAGTTGGTGTGAAACCACACGTACTGAAGCGCCGCTCATCTTCCATAGTGCGAAACTCACGCACGACTCCCCGCCGCCTGTCGAGTCGAGGGCGGCGGTTTCTCAGGCGTGTGCACGGCGTGCGTGTCCACTGGTACGGACGATTGTGTTCCCGCTCATGAAGGTGAACGGCTGCGGTCCTGCCCAAGCTCTGCGGCTTGTTTGATTTGGATCCCTCCCCCCCCCCGGGTTTCGGTGCGCACCCTGGAGGGGAGCCTGTTCTCAGAACAATGGCCGCTGGCTCAGCGCCGCCGCCTCGCTTAAATCAATGCTTATTCAATATTGATAGGGATCTAAAATGGTCCCTGCGGCGTTTACCTCCAACCAGGGTAGCGCCGTTGCACCGAGGTCCCCGGCATCCTGTGTGCGGGCCCCCCCCCCCCAGGATCCGCGGCTGGACCCTGGGGGGGGGGGTTTGCATCATAGCTTTAACGCGAACGGATTTCTCGCGTTTTCCGTGACGATCTTAAATCTCGGCTCCGGCCTCTGCACGCCGGGTGGATGTGTGCACGTGCGAGGGCCCCGAGGGCCACGGCCACGTGTGTTCTCCTCTCGACAGCATGGCGACGGCAGGTTATTGGTGAGGTAAGTGTAGGACTTGCAGGGCGTTGCAGCACATTTAGGTACTAACTGGTGCGGGAGAGACTTAATTGATCCCTGTGAGATTGAGGCCCGCATTGTTGGCGCGCTGTGTGGTTAAAGGTACGGAAAGGGTCTCCCGGGAGCCGTGTGTGTGTGTGTGTGTGTGTGTGTGTGTGTGTGTGTGTGTGTGTGTGTGTGTGTGTGTGTGTGTGTGTGTGTGTGTGTGTGTGTGTGTGTGTGTGTGTTTACATATTGAAAGGGTGAGGGATGACCTCACCCGCTGTTCCCGCCAGCTCAGCAGTGGGAGAGGAACGGGGACCGCTGATCAGGTTTCGTCCTGCAGCGCGCCGCTCCGAGGCCTGTGTGGAGACGGACACAACCGATGTCGCTCTGTTTTCATGACATCCAGTGTGTGAGGGCGGCGCCCCACATCCGAGCGTTCGTGAGAAGGACGTTTCTCTCCAGATGTTGTACAGTTGTGTGTTTACCCGCCCCCCCCCCAAAAAAACAGCCCGACAGGGTACGGTTTGTTCTGACTGGGTTGGATCTCAGTTCCAAACCTGTAGTATTGGATCACATATATGTATACACACACACACACACACACACACACACACACACACACACACACACACACACACACATATACATATATATTACACATATATATCACACACACACATACATATATATTACACATATATATCACACACACATATATATTACGCATATATATCACACACGCATATATATACATATATATTACACATATATATCACATATACATACATATATATTACACATATATATCACACACGCATATATATACATATATATTACACATATATATCACACACATATATATTACGCATATATATCACACACGCATATATATACATATATATTACACATATATATCACATATACATACATATATATTACACATATATATCACACACGCATATATATACATATATTACACATATATATCACATATACATACATATATATTACACATATATCATATATATATCACACGTATACATATATTACACATATATATCACACACATATATATACACATATATCACACATGTATATCACACACAGAGATATATATATATATCACACAGACACACATATATATCTATGTCACACACACAGACACGCACATATATTACACATATATATCACACACATATATATCTATATATATCACACACACACATATATATATACACATATATATTACACATATATATCACACACACACATATATGTATCTATATCACACACACACACAAACACACATGCGCGCACACACACACAAACACACACACACACACATATATATATATTCCACTCCTCATTAGTTGAGCACTTATAACAACACCATTGACGGTTTCAGGAAAAAAACGCTATATATATATATATATATATATTATATATAAAGATGTAGGAAAAAACTTTAATGCATTTCACTACAAGCTTGTTTTGTGCGCCATGCACTCATCAGCTGCCAATGTGATTAAATAACTTAATTATTAGCTTATTAAATTATGTGTGTGTGTGTGTGTGTGTATATATAAGATCCAACGATTCAAGTCATTATATATATATGTAATTACATATATATAATTATGTATATATGTTTTATATATATATAAACCATTAATAATATAATAATCAAAAATTAATTAATAATTATTAATAATAATACGTATATTTCTATATGGGAGGCACGGTGGTGCAGTGGTTAGCGCGGTCACCTCACAGCAAGAAGGTCCTGGGTTCGAGCCCCGGGGTAGTCCGACCTCGGGGGCCGTCCCGGGTCGTCCTCTGTGTGGAGTTTGTGTGTTCTCCCCGTGTCTGTGTGGGTTTCCTCCAGGGCCTCCGGTTCCCTCCCACAGCCAAAAGACATGTAGGTCAGGTGACTCGGCCGTACTAAATCATTCCCAGGTATGAGTGTGTGTGTGTGTGTGTGTGTGTGTGGACCCTGTGTGATGGCCTGGCGGCCTGTCCAGGGTGTCTCCCCGCCTGCCACCCAGTGACTGCTGGGATAGGCTCCAGCATCCCCGCGGCCCTGAGAGCAGGCTAAGCGGTTGGGATAACGGATGGATGGATGGACATCTATATATGATATATATACATTTATGTATCATATATACTGGATAATATGATAGATCCTATCCTATCATATTGTAAGCACTGGGATGAAATGGGATGAAAACCGGACACGGGGATGTTTGATGTGTCCTCCTCGGGCTGGGTTGGTAGTTTTCGCAGCTGCCAAATGGCAGAAAAAGCACCGGCGTTGTAATGAATGAAAGGTCACGTGTTTAACTTGACCTACTCACGGGTGTACGTGCAGGGCGTGTGACGTATACAGGAAGTGAGAAGCGCATGTTATGAAGGTTGTAACTCGGATGAACGCTAGTAAAAGCTACACAGTTAAGAACCTACGAAGTCGGCTCGTTCTTGAATTATTCTTATGTCAGTAAGACAAGGCGTCTACGGACATTACATGGTGTCAGAATAGTCTGTGTATCGGAACACGAGCGGTCATGCCGAAGTTTAATCCGCCGAGTGAATTCAAGTTTGACTGCCCCGTTGAATGGCCGGAGTGGAAACAACGGTTTTCGCGCTTCAGGCTCGCGACAAAGCTGGATAAAGACGACGAGGAGATTCAAGTGAGTTCGCTGATTTATGCAATGGGCAGCGAGGCTGAAAAGATATTCAGCTCGTTTGACTTCGCGGCGGAGGGTGATAAAGTGGACTATGATATCGTACTGAAAAAGTTCGACGACTACTTTATTCCCCGCCGTAACATCATACATGAGAGGGCGTGCTTCTATCAACGTAGCCAGCAGCCAGGAGAGACAGCGGAGATGTACATCCGGACATTGTATGAGCTGTCTGAACACTGTGAGTTTGGGGACAAGAGGGATGAACATATCAGAGATCGTCTGGTAGTGGGCATAAAAGATAAGGTGCTCTCCCGTCAGTTCCAGCTCACAGCGGACCTTACTCTGGTGAAAGTCATTGAACAAGTGCGCCAGGCGGAGGCAATAACAAAGCAGCTCAGCCTCCAAGCTAACCAACCAGAGGCCCTGCTGGCTAACGTCAATGTTGTCCGATGGCGGGACGAACGCCAAAACAAAAAGGGCGGACAGCGTCATGGTGGCGGCAGTCCGGCAACCAACAAAGTAGATGAATGCGGGAGGTGCGGCAAGACGCAGCACACCGATGAGCGGAAGTGTCCTGCAACGAACAGTAAGTGCAACAAGTGTCATAAAAAGGGACATTGGGAGCGTGTATGTCACTCTAAAGCGGTGAGAGAAGTCACTGAAGAGGTTAAACAGCTGTACTTTCTGGGAGAAGTTGGCAAAGAGAGCAGTCAGGAAGATTGGACTGTTAGTTTAACAATAAGTGATGTACCAATAACCTTTAAAATTGACACGGGGGCTGACGCTACTGTTATCAACCAAGGGACATTTAAAAAGCTGAAGCCAAACATAAAACTGGGACCTCCTGACACATGCTTCATAAGCCCAGGTGGAAACATCAGCTGCATAGGACAGTTTCAAGCCACAACCAACTACAAGGAGAAACAATACTCCTTTCCAGTGTATGTGATCAAGGGGAGAGGCAGTTGTCTGCTGAGTCGTCCAGAGGCAGTGGAGATGGGTCTAGTGAAGCGGATGAATGAGGTCAGTGTAGTTTTCGGTTCAAGTGGACTGCTGAAAACAGACCCAGTGAAAATAGCTCTGGTGGAGGGTGCCCAGCCATACGCGGTGCATACAGCCAGACGGATACCGCTGCCACTTGTACCACTGGTTAAGAAAGAACTGCAGCGCATGGAAAATGAGGGCATTATTGAAAAAGTGACTCAGCCCACAGAATGGTGCGCCGCTATGGTGCCGGTGCTGAAACCGAACAAGAAAGAGGTTCGCTGCTGCGCTGACCTCAGGAGGCTGAATCGAGCGGTGAAACGTGAGAAATACGTGCTGCCCACTATGGAGGAAATAATGCCAAGGCTCGCAGGGTCAAAGTTCTTCACAACGTTGGATGCAGCAAGTGGGTTTTACCAGATCCCCTTGCATGAAGACAGCAGGGGGCTCACCACTTTCATCACCCCATTTGGGAGGTATGCTTTCTGCCGCCTTCCATTTGGTATAACGAGTGCTCCAGAGATTTTCCAGAGAAAGATGGCGGAAACTCTGACCGGGCTAGAGGGCACAGAGGTGTACATGGATGACATCCTTATACATGGAGAGACTGAGGAAATCCATGACCAGCGCCTAGCAGAGGCGCTGGGGGTCATTGAAACAGCAGGTCTCAAACTGAACCAAGCGAAATGCAAGTTCAAACAGAAACAAGTCCGCTTCCTTGGTCATATCATCAACGAGGCAGGCATCAGACCTGACCCGGACAAAGTGGCCGGAATAGAGAACTTTCCTCAGCCCCAGAACGTGACGGAGCTCAAGAGGTTCCTCGGGATGGTGAACTATTTGGCAAAATACGTCCCAGAGCTGTCCACTGTAGGTCAGCCGCTTTATGGACTGCTTAAAGCAACGACAGAGTGGCTGTGGGGACCTGCACAGAACACAGCATTCCAAGACCTTAAAGCAGCACTCGCCACCGCCCCGGTACTCACCTTTTATGACGTCACTAAGGCTACGGTGGTGTCAGCAGATGCCAGCAGCTACGGGCTGGGAGGCGTTCTGCTCCAGCAGCACGGGGAACACTGGAAGCCCGTGGCCTACTGCTCCCGACGGCTGAGTGACGCAGAGACAAGGTACGCACAGATCGAGAAAGAGTGCTTAGCCAGCGTCTGGGCATGTGAAAGGTTCGAGAAGTACTTGTTTGGGCTTGACAATTTCAGACTTGTCACCGATCATAAACCACTAGTGCCTCTCATGAACAGCAAAGACTTGGATAATGTGCCCATTAGGTGCCAGAGACTGTTAATGAGGCTGATGCGTTTCAATGCAGTGGCTGAATACGCACCAGGCAAAACTTTAGCTGTGGCTGATGCACTCTCCAGAGGCCCAGAGCAGCGCTACGGAGATGGTGCTTCTCATGATGATGTTGCAGCGCACATTGATGCCATCGTGTGCCAGGTGCCTGCCACACCTCAAAGGATGCAGGAGATAAAACAGAGCACGGATGGGGATCTGCAGCTCCAGACAGTGTTGGGCTTCATCAGAC